>NC_069500.1:729680535-729690535 GCF_027579735.1 Bombina bombina | reverse complement strand
TACATAGAGCCATAGAGCTAAATGCCCTTTTAAGGGCAATGCCCATTCAAATGCGCTTTTCAGGGCAATGGGGAGCTTAGTTTTTTTTAGTTAGTATTTTATTTGGGGGGTTGGTTGTGTGGGTGGTGGGTTTTACTGTTGGGGGTTGTTTGTATTTTTTTTACAGGTAAAAGAGCTGATTACTTTGGGGCAATGCCCCGCAAAGGCCCTTTTAAAGGGACAGTATGCACTCATTTTCATATAACTGCATGTAATAGACACTACTATAAAGAATAAGATGCACAGATACTAATATAAAAATCCAGTATAAAATGGTTTAAAAACCTACTTAGAAGCTGACAGTTTGGCTCTGTTGAAAAGGTAGCTGGAAAGCCCACTGCAAGTGGCAAATAAGACACTCCCCCCCCCCCTTCTTTTGCATATGAAAAGACCCTTTACACAAACAGGAGCAAGCTGGAGAAGGTAGCTGATGGTATTCACATAAAACTTTGGGGCTTGGTTAGGAGTCTGAAAATCAGAGCAATGTTATTTAAAAATAAGCAAAACTATACATTTGTTTGTAAAAACCCGTAATACCAGCGCTGCATGTAAGTGAGCGGTGAGTACAAACTGCTTGTTGGCACCGCATAGCTCCTAACGCAAAACTCGTAATCTGGCCGTCAGAATGCAAAAGACGCAGGTTTACTCTTCACCAAAGAATACCAAGAGAACAAAGCAAATTTGATCATTGAAGTAAATTACAAAATTGTTCAAAATGGTATGCTCTATCTAAATCATGAAAGTTTAATTTTTACTTTACTGTCTCTTTAAATTTTTCACAGAACCATTGCTACACTCAATGGATGTTTTCATTATAAAGAAGGTTTCTGCTTCTACCCTTCAACATTGTTATTTGCATCAGACAACCTTTGTATCATAGTATTTTATAAGTGGGGCATTTTGTGTGTGTAGCATAAGCCAAAGGTCGACAATTCTGTTTAAAATTTAGGAGCCAGTAAGAATATTAAGGAGTCAGACAGTGGTATTTGTATATAGATAAATGGAAAATGTAAAGAGCCAGGGTAAAATTCCCTGGCCCTAGCGTTTGTTGGGCCCTTGCATAACCTGTCTTTAGGGACTCATGAAAGCTTAAAATACTATAAGTAAATATATGATTGCCATTTTATGACAATAACCTGTCAATGACAAAGACATGAAAAGTCTCACTGGAAATAGGGGACAGGACTTTATTGTGCACTGTTAGGAAGTGTTTCTGCCTCTCAGTGCTTCCTCAGTGCATAGGATTTCATCACTCACTACATGATGAAGTAGGGTGACCATATTGCTGCTTTAAAAAGGGACACATATGAAACATACATATGTCAGGCTGTTTAAAGAAATGTTTTGTATAAGAACCCTGACATATGTATGTTTCATATGTGTCCCTTTTTAAAGCGGCAGTATGGTCACCCTATGATGAAGTCATGTGTATGTCTGAAAACTGGTGAATAATGTCCAGGACCTCCAAATTAATTTAATTTAGCCTGTAGATGAAGAGCAAATGGTGGATTTCATAGGACAGCTCATTAGCATCTTCAGCAATAGGCACAAAAACTTGTCTGAATCAGGCTCTGCTCTACATAGGGAGTGCATTTGTATATTTTATAGTATATTTTACCATGTGATTTGCTCAAATTAGGCCATGTTTTTAATACAGGTTTAAGAGACTTTGAAAGGGTGTTTCCTAGTATAATTATGAGTTCAAATACACGCTTGAGATAAAATAGGTCCTGGTTTTTACAACAGCATTTACTGACTACATATAAACACATGTCCAATATCCTGTATAAGTGATAGTTACCAAATTCCCTCTCCAGGAAACAGCTTGCTGATGGTCCATATAATGCTACTGCACAAATGCATTCTAAAGCAAAATATTACACAAGCACATGCACATTCATAATTAGTTGTTAGAGTAATCTGGTTATTATATTACCCAGATTTGAGAAAAGGTTATCTTTCTAGAAAGGTTGTCTTTCTTACTAGTTCTTAGTTTTGCTCATATAATTTAACTTGTAGTTTTGTTGACTGTAAATCATATAGTAGTGGATAAAAAGAGTAATAATATGAGTCTCTCCATCATAGAAATGGTGTGCGAAAATCAGGCCAATATATCTATTAAAGGACATGATACCCACATGTTGAAATATTTTAAAGGGATGCAGCATAGCTGTAAAAAGCTGACTAGAAAATATCACCTGAACATCTCTATTATTATTATTATTATTAAAAAAGGAAGATATTTTACATGAAATGTCCCAAGAATTCACACCCCACTGTAAGAGTGTGCATCTGTCATGTGCAGGCACAATCATGTTATTTTCCTATTCAGTTTAAAGGGACAGTCTAGTCAAAATTAAACTTTCATGATTGAGATAGGGCATGTCATTTTAAACCACTTTCCAATTTACTTTTATCAGCAAATTTGCTTTGTTCTCTTGGTATTCTTATTTAAAAGCTAAACCTAGGTAGGCCCATATGCTAATTTCTAAGCCCTTGAAGGCCACCTCTTATCTGAATGCATTTGGCAGTTTTTCACAGATAGAGGGCATTAGTTCATGTGTATCATATAGATAACATTGTGCTCACACCTGTGGAGTTACTAATCAGAGGGCACTGATTGGTTAAGATGCAAGTCTATCAAAATAACTGAAATAAGGGGGCAGTCTGCAGAGGCTTAGATACAAGGTAATTACAGAGGTAAAAAGTATATTAATATAAATGCGTAGGTTGTGCAAAACTGGGGAATGGGTAATACAGAGATTATCTATCTTTTTAAACAATAAAAATTCTGAAGTAGACTGTCTTTAAAGGACCAGTAAATACAGTAGATTTGCATAATGACAAATGCCTGATAATACAATGCTGTAGCACTAAGGGGTCAATTTATTAAATGCTGGGCGGACATGATTCACGTTCGTGGCGCATCAGCCGCTAGCAGAGGGTGTCAATCACCCCGATCATATCTGATTCAGATCATAACATACGAACGCTGCTTCTTAACTTCTGTTTCCGGCGAGCCTTGTTCTGAACTTCAAATGAGTAGTAGATTTTGTTTCCAACAAATTTCAAAGTTATGTATATTTCCACTCCCACTGTATCATGTGACATCCATTAGCCAATCACAAATGCATATACGTATATTCTGCAAATTCTTGCACATGCTCAGTAGGAGTTGGTGATTCAAAAATTGTAGATATAAAAAGACTGTACACATTTTGTTAATGAAAGTCAATTGGAAAGTTATTTAAAATTGCTGCTCTATCTGAATTATGAAAGTTTAATTTTTACTTTAGTTTCCTTTTAAGTAAGTTCTATGAAATCTTGAGAGATTTCAGTGAAAACTCACGAGATCGCAGCAATGGGAAAGCATTACCTCAGCACTGCTGATGCTGATTTTCTTTTTTCTTTTTTTTTTTTTTTAAACCTGCAGCTGGTCAGCAGCTGAAGTATACCTGTTTAAACAGCACTTACTCTGGTGAGCTGAATCATTTTTGAAGTAAAATATCTTCCTTTTTTACATTGAGATGTTCAGGTGATATTGTATCAGTCAGCATTTTGCAGTTAGGCCGCATCACATGTGATTAGCATATGAGTATTATGTCCCTTTAAATAAAAATCTGAATTTCTGAATCAGATCCTGCAATTTTCCAGGCTTACTAATTAGAACCATGTGCACATTAGTGCAAAAAATAAAAAATAAATAATAATTGTAATTTAATCTCCTTGGTAATGTACATTCATTTCATACAATTATCATGTAACATGGCAGCAGAATGTACTAAACATAGAATCCTATTAAGTGAAAAATCAGAGACTTTATATTATAAATCTTTTCTGTATATTAATTAACTGACGATGGGCTTGTGCAGACTATTTTATGAAGATGTCAAGAAATAAAGACAGCTCTTATTACCCCCAATTACTATATACACTATTGTGTTCAGGAAAGGGAATATAAAGGTTTAGTTACTGACCTACCCCTTGTATAATTCATTGTCAGGGAGGTAGCTTTTAACTACTTACCTGACTAATATTAAATTTGAGGAATGTAAAAAATGATCCCACTCATTTCTTGGCTTTGCACATGCAACACATTAGCCTTTAGTACATTATTTTAGCCTAGATTACTGAAAGATACAATCAAATTAAAAATGTAGATGGAGAAGTTCCATTAGTTTCTATTTTTCTTCTTGTGTTAAGGTCTACTTAGTGTACATTATATACAGACCTGAGTACTTTCAGAATAACCTGACCCTGAGACACTCACTGCTAATACGCCTTCAAAGCAACTCTGCACTGGGGGCAAATATGTTAAATGTGGAATTTTTCTGTGGCATCTTTGATTTGCTTTATTTATTTGTGTATTTATTTTCTGTTATATGCAGCCTCTTTTAGCCTTATTCCTACATCAAACTGCATAGCCCACCAGCTCTTCTATAAGCCACATGTCCACATCAGGTTTAAGAGTAGGGCCCCTAGCCCTGCAGACCAGCTATTAGGCACATAACAAAATCAGAACTCTAATCAGACCAAAAGGCACTTTGTTCTATGAGCTACATACGCACCTCAGATGAGACTCTTGGCACTGCAGTTTGTCTGTCAGCTACTTACCCACATCAGACACTTAGCCCAGCAGCATCACAAGCACATAAAGATTAGACTGAGGGCCCTATAACCCCTTACATTAAAAACATGTTATGGCCTGATGTATTTAGCTGTTCCTGTTTTTCCTTATAATGTCTCTTAAGCACCAAGCAGGCACCATCTGTGCCAAACGAGGGAAGAGAAAGATTACTGGGCCTCCAGCTAATTGTTGCAAGGTATCCAGTGTTTTACAGGGCAGTCCAGTTTTTAACTATCTGCCCAGTAATATCAATGTAAAAATCTGGACACTAGTATGAACCCACAATTAGTAATTATCTAATTATAAATAAAATATAAACCCACTAATAAATTCTGTATTACTTTTACCAATATCAGTGCTATTAGTACGGGGGGGGGGTGCTATATGTTAATCATATGTTTCTAAAAAGACAAGAAAAACAGCACATCCAAAATAACACTCACTTAGGGCACCATGTACTAAACCATCAATTAATCCGAAATTGTAGACATGGATAAACTCACTGTTACTCGTCGTAGGTGAAATGGTGTCCGCTGTCACTATGTACTAAAAAAACACCCAGAAATAGAAACGTCTAGCGCACCGCGAGCAGTGGCAGATTATTGATAAATTTGACGTCTCTCTCGTCACGATTAATCTAATGTACTTAAATGTAAGTAGAATTGTATGGCCAATTATTAACACGTGACATGCAAGGTGTCAGAAAAATCATAGTAGTCGTGGGAAAAAATAAATGGCTCCTATAAAAGTGCTTCTTTTCTAAAGAACTTTATTATTGTTAAAAAAAATTTGATCAGTTCATTCTGTGCGTTATTTTTTTAATATTTTTTTTACAAATTTGATATGGCTTCATCTGGATCGGATACCCAGACTTCAAAATCCAAGAATCCTCACTTTTCTCATCAGCAAAACGTAGTTTTGATTGATATGATTATTGACGCTTATCATTATTTATTTGGATGTCGTGTCAAACAGACCAATTTTTCAAGAAGGAAGATGATCTGGCAACGGATAAGCGATGCGGTTAGTGCCCAGGGTCCTGGAAAAAAAAGATGTTGAACAGCTCAAAAAACGTTATAACGACATCAAACATTTCGCAAAAGGAAAATTGGCCAAATAAAAAAATTCTGCACGTGCTACCAGAGGTGGAAGAGCATATGTGGCCGACTTAAATGACTACGAGCAGAAGCTTGTTCAGCGTTTAGGGCCTGAGATCATTACCGGCATAACAAACTCTCCTTCTTCTAACTAATCGATTAGCAACATTTTCTCCAGTATTCTGTCTTATAGACCGGATTTGCATCACACGGAAACAAATAGAGAAGTGTCTACATAGTTGCAGAAATAAACAATGTAAGTACAATGATGATATTACTGCCTTTTATATTGGTCTAGACTGGCGTCTACATTGACTTTGCTATTGTTTTATACCTTGCCCGCCACCTAAAAGGTGGCAAAGCAAAAATAACGAGGTGGTAGCGAAAAAAGTAGCGTGCAGATAAATATATTTTTTTAGTACATTATTTTATTGCAAGTTAGTGGTCAAATCTGTCAATTTGCATTGAAAATTTGAGTGTTAGCGAGGTTTGGCGGATAAGTATGCTCGCAAGTTTAAAAATGCGGGTTTGAACATAGTTGACGGCTTTGTACATATCCGTATGCGAGTTTTGACGTGAAAATATTTGCGGGCAGCTCACTGACTGCTTAGTACATGGAGCCCTTAATTACAAATGTCAGCTAGAGGTGAGAGAAGTTAGTAAAACGTTTAATTAAATAGTAACATATATATATATATATATATATATATATATATATATATACAAACACACACAATTAAAAACAACCAGAAAAAAACACATAATGACCCACTACCAGAATCACCAATAAATCATAAATCACATATTCCATTGTAACAATGGAGTCAGTTACATTTCTGATACGGTTGTATCACTGTACAAAAAAATTACACACAAAAAAAGTCCCTACATAGTAAATCTATATTTATGGCTTTTACACAATCATATGGGATAGCAGCTCACTATTATTCTATCTGTGAAGGCAACAATTATTAAAACTGTTGGGTCAGTGTGACTGTACACTGAAAAAGTAGCTCCCATGCATTAAACCATCTGTTCAAGCAATTATATCCATGTACAAATCTGGTCTTATCTGGGGTCAGTATAAGTATGATGCGCGTTTCGCCATCCGGCTTTATCAAAGGCTGCTAGAAGCCCATATAACATGGGATTATATCTTACTACCTCACTTACTTTCTATGGATCACCCAATGCTCGTCCAGTCTTTTTGTGCAGTACATCTGGCAGCCCTATTATAGATAGGTAAAATTTGACTGGGGGCATATTAATGTATGTTGCAAATGAGAATGCTATGTTATACCCACTCATTAGGCAAATAAGGAACTCTGCAAGAGACTGGTGCCTATATTCACAGAAATATATATATATTGTGTCTGAATTCTAGCTGTCCAGCACTGCTATATTTTTAATTTACTTATATGAGTAAGTATATGAGTGTGTTTGTATTTTTAAATAGAATAGAAAGTGACGGTGCAACAGTTAAATTATGTAATTTCTTTTTTTAAATTCCCAGGACAATACAGTTTTTGTTTATACTACTGACTGTAATATATCTTTGGCATTATTTATCATGTTAATTAACATGTTATTTATATTTTAACAAAAACAATGGGGCTCTACTATATCTAAGTAGTGTGTCCAGAAATAAGGTGCGCCTAATTTATGCTATTTCAAAAAAGTGATAATATGGATAGATCCTAAGTTTTATATCTTACAAAAAATAAACAATATGAACTGTATAATTATAAATACAAATACATAACAATAGTCACCACAGTCATATGGTTAGGAAATATACATCCATAGATGCAAGTGAAAGTCCCAATATAGAGTGATGTCCAATCTGGAAATGATGTCCCAAACGATAGCTGCTCTCTCCAAAGATGTTGAAAAAGAGATGACTGCGTTCTGTATAGAAACAAAAAAAGAAGAGGCGCTCTGGTGCAGATGATCCTTGGCTACAAATGATTCTAAACTAACAGTTCAGAGTAATACTCACAAAGATGTTTGCACATGCAGTGCAATAACAGGTGAGCCGAAGCTTCAGAGCCGCTCGGCTGACTCGCTAGAGGGTGAAATCAGCTGTTCACTGGGTAATCACTTCACCAACGATGTGGGGAAAAAAGATACCTATGACATAAAATATAGATACCGCCCTTGGTGCAGATTATCCCAGGCACAGAATACACATACAACAGATGTCGAGAAGTTATACTCACAAACGGAGTTGCACAAGCAGTGCAATATCAGGCGTGCCGAATCTTAAAGAGCCGTTCGGCTGACTCCCTGAGGCCTGTACAGCTGCTCCAAAATAGTTACAGGAGAGGAAAAAAACAGAGTGCAGTGAATGACCCTGTCATTCTGCAAAGCATTCACTGCACTCTGTTTTTTTCCTCTCCTGTAACTATTTTGGAGCAGCTGTACAGGCCTCAGGGAGTCAGCCGAACGGCTCTTTAAGATTCGGCACGCCTGATATTGCACTGCTTGTGCAACTCCGTTTGTGAGTATAACTTCTCGACATCTGTTGTATGTGTATTCTGTGCCTGGGATAATCTGCACCAAGGGCGGTATCTATATTTTATGTCATAGGTATCTTTTTTCCCCACATCGTTGGTGAAGTGATTACCCAGTGAACAGCTGATTTCACCCTCTAGCGAGTCAGCCGAGCGGCTCTGAAGCTTCGGCTCACCTGTTATTGCACTGCATGTGCAAACATCTTTGTGAGTATTACTCTGAACTGTTAGTTTAGAATCATTTGTAGCCAAGGATCATCTGCACCAGAGCGCCTCTTCTTTTTTTGTTTCTATACAGAACGCAGTCATCTCTTATTTATATTTTAATGTCTAACCAAAGTGATCTGTACTTTCATAGTTAATCGTTTTTGCAGATAACCCCTGACTCAAAAGATGCCACAAATGTATTTACAGAAATTCAGATGAAGTCATCTACCAAAAATCTCTGCACTATTAGTATTTTTTTTCTGATCTCTGCCTGCAAACATTCTAATCAAATATTTTAAATATTATTTCAGTCAAAAAAACTCCCACTAAAATTAAAAATAGAAAGCAAAATCCTTTTGTTAGTATCCACAAAATAAGAAGCAAATATGTATGAAAACCTACAGTCAGATTTTCTTTTGTGCATAAAATTCCAGACGATGAAGATTCAGCTAATTTAAAAAAAAAAAAAAAACATATGGACTGGTTATCATAATAATAAAAAACATCCTGTAAAGGCCTTTTACGTTTCCCTGTTTATCTTATTTACTGATGCAACCTGCTGGATATGCGAATATTTAATTGTCAGATAAACCAGGGATCTATGGGCTCTAAAAATAACTAGCGTTATGCATCCTTTGCAACAGGAAACATAATTCCCACAACACAATACAAGCAGCTGAGGTTTTGCTTTGTACAGGTCATTGTCACTGAGCATGTCTTGGTATGATAACGATCATTTTAAATAACAAAATAAACACTACCACATTAAAAGGACATAAAACCCCACATTTTTATTTCATGGTTTAGATAGCACATATAATTGTAAACATTTTTCTAATTTACTTCTGTTATCAATTTTGCTTTATTCTCTTTGTATTCTTTCTTGAAGGAGCACCAATGCACTACTGGGAGCTAGCTGAACGCATCAGCAAGCCAATCACAATAGGCATATATATGGAGACACCAATCAGCATCTAGCTCCCAGCTCCTGAGCTGGATACCTAGAGAATGAAACTAGTTAGATAAAAGAAGCAAATTGGAAAGTTGTTTAAAAATGTATGCTCTATCTAAATCATGAAATAAAAAATTCATGTCCCTTTAAATAATTTCTGATACATGTTTAAAGGACCAGTCAACACAGTAGATTTGCATAATCAACAAATGCAAGATAACAAGACAATGCAATAGCACTTAGTCTGAACTTCAAATGAGTAGTAGATTTTTTTTCTGACAATTTAAAAAGTTATATCTTTTTCCACTCCCACGGTACAATGTGACAGCCATCAGCCAATCACAAATGCATAAACGTACCATGTGATAGCAATCAGCCATTCACAAATGCATACATGCTTATTCTTGCACATGCTCAGTAGGAGCTGGTGATTCAAAAAGTTTAAATATAAAAAGACTGTGCACATTTTGTTAATGGAAGTAAAATGCATGCTCTATCTGAATAATGAAAGTTTAATTTTGATTGAGTGTCCCTTTAAATCTTTATTAATGTGTTTGTGTGTGTG